>NC_052337.1:14663590-14683590 GCF_016432855.1 Salvelinus namaycush | reverse complement strand
GTTTATACAATTTGATTGGAGTCCACCTGTGGTAATATCAATTGATTGGACATGATTTGGAAAGGCACACACCTGTCTGTATAACATCCCACTGTTGACAGAGCATGTCAGAACAAAAACCAAGCAATGAGGTCAAAGGAATTGTCCGTAGAGCTCTGAGACAGGACTGTGTCGAGGCAAAGATCTGGGGAAGGGTACCAAAAAATGTCTGCAGCATTGAAGGTCCCCAAGAACACAGTGGCCTCCATCTTTCTTAAATGGAAGAAGTTTGGAACCACCAAGACTCTTCCTAGAGCTGGCCGCCCGGCCAAACTGAGCAATCGGGGGAGAAGGGCCTTGCTCAGGGAGATGACTCCCCAAAACTCCCCAGATACAGGTGTGCCAAGCTTGTAGCGTCATAGCCAGGAAGACTCGAGGCTGTAATCGCTGCCAAAGGTGCTTCAACAAAATACTGAGTAAAGGGTCTGAATACTTATGTAAATGTGATATCAGGTTTTTCTTTTTTATAAATCTCCACAAAAATCCTAAAAACCTGTTTTTGCTTTGTCATTGAGGGGTATTTTGTGTAGATTGATGAGGGGGGAAACAATTTAAGTAACAAAATGTGGAAAAAGTCAAGGGGTCTGAATACTTTCCAAATGCACTTCATGACTAGTTTGGTACGGTACCTCTTACCTGTGTTCTCAGTGGTCCCTGGGTGTTGTAGAGCTTTGCAGTGTTGGTCCAATTCAGTCTGCAGCTGTCTGATGAGGTCATCTTTAGTGTCCAGCTCCAACTCCAGCTCATCTATCAGAGTGTCTCTCTGACGGAGCTCCTCGATCTTCAGCTGCAGCGCAAACTGCAGGTCCCTCAGAGTACCCATAGCCTTGATATGCACACATTCAGAACACACATAGCAATCACACACAGGATGCACACACACAGGAATGGAGAATAAATAATTTATTTTGTGAGTTTTGGGGACAGCTCCACCACATGCAAAATCCTTGATTATTCACTGGTTAATCCCACAAACATAAATACATTGAAATAAAATAACGATATGCACATACAGGTTACAATAAAACTGAAATATAGAAACACACATACACCACGTGCTGATACTTTGGGAATGTCAAGTTCATGCAGTTATTAGAAAAATACATTTGAAAGTGTAAAAAATATCCTACCTTTGTCCAAGCGTTGGGTGTGTGTGAACAAGAAGCACGTACTGACTTCTGTTAGCGCTCCATTCACAGTTGTGTGCGGATCTCTCATCTCATCATGTGTCAATTGATTTATAGCTGATGTGAAAATCGAGCAGGATAGGATAATCAAACAGAGACCGCGACGAATGTGAATTAAAAGGGTAATTTTAAAGGTGTGAAAACTTCAGATGATGGAGAGAGATACCAGACACATTCGCCCCATCTGCCGGTTGCGCTCTAGTGAAGATTTATAACCGAGCACTGAATGGACAATTTCTACAGTAGGCAATATTGCCGTGCACTTATGCATAAAAGTTTGGATCTTTTTTTTCCAGAAATGTATGGGCGATTAGTTAACATTAATTAAATAATAGCCTTGACACCATGCACATGATCACAGGGTTTGCTTGTGATGTTTCAAGCTGAATATGTTGAATAAATAGTTATATTTTTAATAAGATTGATGACACCAGTTAATACACGTTTTTGTATTTTTTGTGTTGGCAAATCCACTTTCTTATGTATCTGAAAACACAGCAGTGTAGTCATCAATCGTGACGAATCTCCACATCATGTTTTAAATATATATTTGTTGCATTCACGGGGAATCTGCAATGCGGTCGTAAAAACTAGATTTACCTACTAGAATAACCACCATGGCTGCACCCTGCACTGAAAACAATCACAAACAAGGCACACTGGAATTGTATCCTTTTTACCCAATATAAAACGTCAGTATAATGTTTGTTGACATTAACTCTTGATTGTATTCATATTTTGGTAATTTAACATGAAAGTTAGAGTGAAAGCTTCCTTGACAGTTCCGCAGTGCTCTGGACGTCCCGTTCCCATCAACTCGCGAAGCGTCCATCGCGCTCCAGTCCCTCTCCCCAAACCGCGAGCCCCGGAAAGGAGGCATCAGCAAGGAGCTCACTGTTTCCGGTAGCACGCTGTCTGTGTGAGTATCTGCTGTATGTGTACTACCACCTAGTGTAATCAATGGTGTAAGAGTATGGAGGTACTACTGTAGGTCATGTGAATCCCTCCCTCATCTCTTCTTTCACCATCTCCTGTCTCTTCCATACCTCTCACACCATACCCCATAAGGAGGTGGAGGGCAGATGAGGCCCGTATCCTGCGTGTCTCTGTAGGGTCGTTTATGGACCACCTCTCCCTGGTGATGGAAACCATGGAGTTGTTCGGACCACCTGTCCCTCAGTGACCACTCACACACTCAGTAGTCTCTGTTCTACAATGACCTGCAGAGAACCAAGAGGAGCAGTGTTATGCTGAACAGAGGGGTCTCTCTGGCCGACAGACCCAGCAGAAGCATGCTGTGCACCTCGGTACAGAGCGACATGTCCCACTTTCAATCCTCTGCTATTCAAATTGAAGGAACTGGATTGTCTTACACCAATGCAACATTTCTGTAGTTGTTGCATTAGAATGTGATTTAGAGCAGTGGGCCTGCAGGTCTAAGACTTAAAAAAAAGACAACTGACACATTTCCATAAAGTAGACATTTATGTTTTACAGTGAAGAGACATGCAACAAAAGATGACAGTTGAAGTAGGAGTTGTGTGAAAATGTTCACGTAGATAGATGACTAAGGATTTTTGCTCATTGGTTGTTGGCATGAATGAGACAAATCATTTATGTTACTAGAACACACAGCAACGCTAGTGGATGGTGTAGAATAGGAAGGCAGATTTAAGACAGTGGAATGGAAGAAACTAGGAGAGGTGATCAGTAGGACCAAAGAGGGGCACGGTACACTGTTAGGGCAGAGGACATGGGTCCAGTCCCAAACCCTCCCCTCTTTCCCTAGAAACTTCTAGATAGCCTCCTGGTAGACCTGAGAAGTAGTGTAAGCAATATGACCAACTACTATTTCACTAGAACCACACTGCTTACACAAATCAGATAATTTTTAATCTATTAGGGGCCTTGAGGGGGCTAGGGTTTAAACTTGAGACAGGCCCATATTGACTGCTCATCTCATGTCCTCATTCCATAAAATGTATAACCAGCCTCTACAGGGATATAGTTGTGTAGTATGAATAACAAAATAAGAAATGTACTGAACTAACCAGTATAAAAGAACAGAACCGATGTTGCTGTTGGGTCGAGAGAATGTCAGTGCACACCGTCGTATTCTGATTGCACACATTTACCTTCACTGCATCTGGTTAGCTTATCACCCTCTACACAACTGCTTAAAACAGAAACTTATGAAATACAACTGATTCAAATAGAAACATGTCAAAGGGTCTAGGGGTTGACAGTTTGGCAACATAAGGACTGCTGAAAGGCAGAAAAACACCACATATACTGTATATATAGATTGATATGACAGATCTGCCGCAGTAATACTTGTCATGAGATGAAAGGCACAGAGAGAGAAGAGTAAGTAAGAGTTGCTCCTAACCAATCCCTCTAATGGTTAAGGTTAGGCCAAGAGTAATCTGATCCTAGATCAATAGTTAATGACAACTTCTACTTTGATCACAAACAAACAGACCAATAGTCTACCTCAGTATAAAAGTAAGGATGAAACAATTAAAACGACAAGAACTAAAAGACATGACAACATTATTAGAAATGATTATAATAGGAGCATCATGATTGTATTTTCCATAGTATCACCGGTTCTTCTATCTTATTAAAAAGTGATGCTGTGCAAATGGGGGATTCTCCTCTCCTTCCTGTCGGTCAGGTCACCACGGGAGACAGTGAGTTTAGAAAAATGTGTTTTCTTTCTTTTCATCTGGAATCTTCTGTAGCTGACTGAGGAAGGGAGGGCAGAGACGGGGGGGGGGGGGGGGGTGTCCCCACCTCTCTTCATGGGGTGCATCTCAATAGTCTAAAGTGGCTTCCTCCCCTTCATCTGCACTGATGTGAGAACACAGGAAGGCTGTGGGGAGATGGCCTTTGCTTTACCTGTCCCAATCTTTCACACCAGTGCAGAGGACGAAAAGGAGACAAGGAGCACTATTAAGATGCACCCATGTCCTCCCGGTCCTCTCCTCCAGCCAACGTCCGTCCGTCGTTGGTCTCAGCAGGAGCAGCCGTCGCTGGAGGAGGGCCGATCGTCTCTCAGTTTGATCTGGTCTGGGAAGTCATACGTCTCCACCTCAGACTCCTACAGACAGAGACAGTGTGCAAAAACAGCAAGTAGAAGAATTTAAGAAAAACAAATCTTCCTCATTTTGGTGAGACCGATACGATCTGCTGTACTGAGATATACTCACATTGGATGGGTTGAGTAGGATTCAAACCTCTAAAAACAGCCTAATACATACTCTTAAAGTAGGTACATTTGCAAAGTTTGACTATGATAGGAGTTCCAGAGAGCAGCCTCAGTGAACGGGTGGAGGTGCTCTGCCTACCAGTGTGTAAGGAGGGCATGTTTGGACAGGTGTTCCCTGTGGCAATATTGTGTGTGTACCTGTTTGAGGGCGTTGCGGGCGATGGTCTGGAATGCTTGGTCTACGTTGATGGCTTCCTTGGCACTGGTCTCAAAGTAGGGGATGTTGTTCTTACTGGCACACCAGGCCTGGGCACGCTTTGTCGTCACCTAGACAACATAACAGTAACACCATGATATCATTAACACCACTGTGTCATACACACTTCCTCATACATCATTAACACCAGTGTCGTACACACTTCCTCATACATGGAACCATCTATAGCCACAACAAACATTTGACAAGGTCTGACTCTGTACTGCCTACGCTCCACCACCTGTCTGTTCCGGCTCTCCAATGTACGGACACACACCTACCTGTCTGTTCTCGAGGTCAATCTTGTTGCCTAGCACCACAAAGGGGAAGTTATCTGGGTCTCTGGGGCTGGCCTGGATCAGGAACTCATCCCTCCAACTGTCCAGAGTCTTAAAGGTGTTGGGCGCCGTGACATCATAGACCAGCACACAGCAGTCAGCCCCACGGTAGAACGCCACACCCAGAGATTGAAACCGCTCCTGCCCTGCCGTGTCCCAGATCTGTCAGGAGAGGTATGTTAATTACTATGTTTTTGGTATTTTAGTACTTTTATATTGTTTTCAATATGTGATTACACTAAGAGGAAGAGAGGGAGCGAGAGGGTCAGAATGAAGAGGGAAAGAGTGAGGGTGCGAGTGGGGAATGAGAGTTGTAAGATAGAATTGCATTGTCTGTTTTCACAGAAATGTGCCTTGCAACATAAGGGGGTGGGGGGAGAGATGCGTAAGAGGCCAAAAAGAAAGGATAAAACTATGACTCAATCACAGGATGAAATTTGCCCAATCTCTGATTCAAACACACTATGACATATTTGGCAGAGGTAAGCACCCATGACTAGGCTAATAATATAGAAGAACATACAGAACCACACGAGACCAACCTGCATGGTGACAAGCCTGTCATCCACCATCACCTCCTTGGTGAGGAAGTCAGCTCCTATAGTGGCCTTGTATTGGTTACTGAACCTCTTATTTACATACTGGTTCATCA
The DNA here is from genome assembly GCF_016432855.1 of Salvelinus namaycush. Lineage (NCBI taxonomy): Eukaryota > Metazoa > Chordata > Actinopteri > Salmoniformes > Salmonidae > Salvelinus > Salvelinus namaycush. The sequence goes on along the minus strand of NC_052337.1, from coordinate 14,677,907 downwards.
GCGATGTCTTCCCTACCCTGGGGACACACCAACACAAACACATTTAGAACTGTAGCTATTTAGTAGAACAGCCAGAGAAGGACTTGAAACACTGACCCCCCTGCACAACTACCTGTGCCATAAAGGTCCTGACTTCTTTACAGAGGCTGATGTACATGTAAGAGTGCTACGGAACAAATACACACTTGAGCGGTAAAGTTCAAAATAAGTGACATCTAGTTGTGTAAACACCATGATCTTCTGGGCCCAGTTTTTCAAGTTATCAGATAGGATTAAATGCATAGAAACAATGAATAGAATGAGTCCCCATTCAAGTCAATGATTAGTCTGTTCTATTCATTGTATTTCTATGCATTTAATACTTTCTGGTAGGTGAGGTCCAGATAACTGGAAAAACTGGGCCCAGGTCACTCACCCAGAGTCTCCGAGGATGATCACCTTCAGCAGCACCTTCTTACGGGAGGCCATCCTTCCCTGGGACTAACGTAATTATGCTGAGAAAAGACGGGGGGAAAGAGTCAACTGGCTGGACTTGTAGCTGGCATTATCTATTCTAGGTCATTTAACGTACAAGACACAGTAGGCTATTGGTTTAATTGTGATAACAGCCATAGGCTCCAGTGTTACTGACACATTGCTAAAGGGAACTTGTTTACACATCGTGTGATACAGACTTGCTAGTTAACGACTTTGCTAGTTAAGAACCTTTAGCAAATTAGCATACCAGCTAGCTAAATATGTAACAAGCTAACTCTTTGAAACATGACAGTGGACCTAGCGAGAAAGCTTTGGGCATAGTAGAAATCGAATTAAGTAGGACTTATTAAAATTGTCATCTTACCAACTGTAGCTTATAACACAAAATGTGACATTATCGTTACCAGCCAGCAGGTGCAGCGAATGCTAACCTTTGCTACCGACTGGTCACACTGTAGTGTCGTCTACAGACTGTCAAACAGCTAACGTTAACAATATAGTAGTTAACTATACAGGCAAGCGGCTCATGCTGTTTGAGACCAACCAAGCACGCCGATAATATGCAACAGGAAGTGTAAACCAGATGTATCTAGCTAGCTAAACGTATGGACTGTCACAGAAAACCCAACAAACACAAATGTTGTAGCAAGCTAGCTAAAAGTGCCTAGTAAGCAAGCTAACATTAACCAACTAACGTTAGCTAGCTACAGATTGCGTAAAAAGACAAAATGTCGACCAGTTTTAACATTACCTGTTCAACAATCAAACGGCGATAATACGACGCAGGGACAAAACGAAAAATGTTGTCCTTATGTCAGTTTGCCGGGATCTATGTCTATTTTTTTTAAACGTGAAAATCCTGACCACCTAGCTATCGTTAGCCAGCTTCATAAAACCTTGTCCCAGGTTAGCTAACTTGCTAAGAACATCCGCTTTTTGTTACGCTATTGCTGGCAGAGTCACGAGGGACTGACGTGTCGCCAGGTCAAAACCAATGAACGCCCTTCACATTTTGTGTCAAATAGCTACAGTATGTATAATGTATGACATTCCATGTTTGGAAGACGATGTCAGTCTGACAATGAACATTACATGGCATTAAGAAGATATTATATCTGGTAGGTTTATATCACAGTTATATAATTTTTGCATTTTTTTAAACCTTTATTTAACTAGGCAAGTCAGTTAAGAACAAATTCTTATTTACAATGATGGCCTACCCCGGCCAAACCCGAACGACGCTGGTCCAATTGTACGCCACCCTATGTGCCGCCCTTATTTCTCTGTCTTTCTTGTATTGCCAACATTTAATCCTACATGTTATATTAATTCCAAAACAATACATGAATTGACTGTTTTTGACTTTATTATCAGTTGGAAAAACAAAATACCTTAACACTTTTTTGTTGTTGCTTACCCTAGTATGAAATAAAATGCCATTCCATACATGATTTTCATGCACTCCTGCCTTGAGCTATTGGAGGTGCCAAATACCGATTATTATCAGGTGGTTAGTTAAGAAGCTAACTGCTTCAAAGACTCAAACAATGATGGACTGGCATACCTGTGTCACATCTATTTCGAGCACCGCATTTTTTTTGGGGGGGGGGGGGGGGGGGGGGTTGCCTGTTTTACATGTTACTTTGGCATTAATACGTGTCACATATCAGTTTTCAAACAATGTAAAAAATAAAAAAAAGTTAATTGAGTTAATAAAGCCGCATACAAACATCGTCTCTTTTTTGCTTTCTTGAGGAAGGCAGCTCCAAAATGCAGGTGTTTCAGCATTGCTCAGTGCTTTCTGTGGTGGTGGGGCAGCCAGCGGAAAATACAGAGCGTAAGGGTTGGTAATGTTCTCTAGTTGCGCTGTGATTGGCTCAGTGTTCTGTCACTCATTGGGACACTACGTCACTGCCAAATCAAAGGGTAGAGATAAAAAATTCAAGTCCCTTGGATGCTGTCATATAGTTATATTAGAAGGGCCCATCCAACAAGTCTCAAGGTCATTGGCCAGAGATAAAATAAAGACAAATCACATTATATCTGCAGTAGCTTTGATTGATAGATGGCTCCGAAGAACATGGCGGACGTTTTACATTCTCCCAACCAATTGTGCTATTTAAAAAAAAAAAATGTAAGCATTTTGTGTAACTTATTTTTTTACTTATTGTGTTCATAATGCTGCTACCGTCTCTTATGACTGAAAATAACTTCTGGACATCAGAACAGCGATTACTCACCGTGGACTGGTAGAAACTTTTTCCTTTAACGAGTCTGAGAAGGATATCCTGCTCTCACTGGAACAGGCCCAGATCCTCGCCTTTTGCGTGAAGAAAAGACACAGGAAAATTGGCCGCAGATCGGGCAGGCTTCTGAGAATCCGTAGGCTAGCAAGTAAACTCCCACTGCCATCCGTTCTTCTTGTCAGAGGAAAGCCCATAAAATGTCAGAGACTCCAGTCACGCAAGTTATAGACTTTCCTCTGCTACCGCACGGCAAGCGGTACCGGAGCGCCAAGTCTAGGACCAAAAGGCTCCTCAACAGCTTCTACCCCCAAGCCATAAGACTGCTGAACAATTAATAAAATCGCCACCGGACAATTTACATTGACACCCCCCTCCCTCCCTCCCTTTTGTACACTGCTGCAACTTGCTGTTTATTATCAATGCATAGTCACTTCACCCCCACCTACATGTACTAATTACCTCAACTAGCCTGTACCCCCGCACACTGACTCGGTACTGGTACCCCCTGTATATTACCTTGTTATTCTTATTCTTATTGTGTTACTTTTTATTATTACTTTTTATTTTAGTCTACTTGGTAAGTATTTTCTTAACTCTTCTTGAACTGCACTGTTGGTTAAGGGCTTGTAAGTACGTATTTCACGGTAAAGTCTACACTGGTTGTATTTGGCGCATGTGACAAAGTTTTATTTGATTGGACAGATCATACTTTCAAAATCTTAGCTAGCAGTCATCATCATGAATCAAGTCGACAATCTACTGGCAAATCCTTGTCATATGAAGAGAAATAATGAAGATAAATTATAGATCACATTTATCGGTTCTCATCGGACATTGGACATAAACATTTCACAACAAGCAGGAAATTGAAAATTCAACATTGAGTGGTTTGGAAGAAATCAGTGGCTAACTGCAAGCATTGCAAAGCAATCACTAGCCTGCTATTCAGTGGAGTGGGTGTGTGGTCCAAAGTCTGGGTTTAAGGGTCTCTTTTCCAAGCTTAAAATTATAAACATTCAACATTGCCCATGCTGTCAATCCAGCATGATTTCTGCCGCGGTCAAAACAACTTAACTCGGAATTGGGAAATATGACGTCAGTGAGTTCAAGACAACTGGGAACTCGGGGGAAAAAACAAGCTCCAAATGGGAAATTAAGTTTTGAACGGTCATCAATCTCGGAATTGTAAATCGGGAACTCAGGCCTCTTTCTAGAGCTCCGACCTGAAGATCACTGACGTCATCATGATTCCCAGTTGTCTTGAAAGCACCATAAATGCAGAGAATGCCAGACTTTAATGACATAGTTTGATGACAAAATTCGTCACCTTCCTGTTCAAGTGAGCACAGCACAACAAGGTGAGTCCAAAAATGTATTGTATGCTGCTGCATAAATGATGTAATATGACAGGGAGATATGTATACTGTAGCTAAGAAAGTAATACTAAGTGTATGTTGTGTAGTAAACTGTTAGTAGCCCATGTGCCTCACCCTAATAATTTGGTATATTTCCCCATCTTAATTTCGCCTACTGTTCTGACTTGGTGGTGCACTGTTCTGACTTGGTAGCCTATAACCTGTTTTAGATCAAAGTAATCATCAAATATTGTAAGAGCTTTCATTGTTTACTTATATGCCCACTTTTTTTATCCTACTGTTCTGACTTGGTGTACAGGGAGAACACTGTAAGAACGGCCCATGTTCTAAATTCTGTCGCTGTACATTATAAAAGTGCTGAACAAATAGTTATATTGACTACGTTTGTCCTACCTCGCTCATGAATAAAATTATGAAATTGCCTCTTATCTGCTTCCTTATGTCATAGTTTGTACATCTCAATTGTCAGTAGAAACCAAATTTGTTTAAGCAAGTCTGCCATATCAGCTATGTTTTTTTAAGGCAGTAAATGAGGCTGAATGAACTGATAGCCAGGTGTAGCATTGGTAAAGTGTTGGGACTTGTCAGGATGGTGTATTAGAGGCGAAGTCAAGTGCAGGAGAGCAGATTATAATGAACAGGCGTACTTTATTATAGTTCCAAAAAACAAGAGCACTACATGAAACAAACGCGCTCAAAAAACGGAACATAAAAGTAGAGCGCGTAAACCAACACCACCTAAATGAAAACAATTACACACAACACATGATGGGAAACAGAGGGTTAAATACAAGTAGCATAATTGGGAAAATGAAAACCAGGTGTGTATGGAAACAAGACAAATGGATATACGAAAAATGGAGCGGCGATGGCTAGAAAGCCGGTGACGTCGATCGCTGAACGCCGCCCGAACAAGGAGAGGGGCTGACTTCGGCAGAAGTCGTGACAGGACTGCTGTTGGGACTCTGCTGTTGGGACAGCTTTATGTAGGCCCTAACAGTTTGTGGGCACCGTTTGTCACTGTTATAGTGCAATTAATGTATTGTTTACAGTGGTGTAAAGTACTTAAGTAAAAATACTTTAAAGTACTACTTAATTCGTTTTTGGGGGTATCTGTACTTTACTTTACTATTTATATTTTTGACAACTTTTTACTTCTACATTCCTAAAGAAAAGAATGTACTTTTTACTCCGTACAAATGTTTGAATGGCTACTCTGATCTGGCAAACTCAATGTTGGTGATTTTGTTGGTGACTTTCATATTTACTTGAGTAATTTTCTATGAGGGTATCTTTACTTTTACTCAAGTATGACATTTGGGTACTTTTTCCATCACTGCTCCCACCCCGCTTTTACATCGGCACCAATATTTTTTTCTTAATTAGCCCATATGTAATGCATATACAATGATTTGCATTGTGGCCAATGGAATGGGTGGAGTAAAAGGCCAACAACACTCCATATTATTCAGAGCCCCATGAAATGACACCATATATATATATATATTCTACATTCTACAGACCCTGACTACTTACCTACACACACACACATACCTTTTTTTCTCTCGCACCATTGGTTAGAGCCTGTAAGTAAGCATTTCACCTGTTGTATTCGGCGCACGTGACAAATAAACTTAGATTTGATTTGAAATAGTGTTATTCTCCTCACGTGAAAAGGTGGTGGTAACATGTTGCAGTATCAATGTTTCTACATATGAATAATAAATCTATCAACACATCTCCTGTGCTACACTTGCAACACGGACCCTGGATCATTGCTACTCTCCCTTGCGGTATGGCTACAAAGCCCTCCCCCGACCTCCCTTCGGCAAATCAGTTCAGTCCTCCATTCTGCGCCTCCCCACCTATAGGCAGAAACTTAAACAGGAAGCTCCCTTGGTAAGGACTGTTCAACATTGGTCTGACCAATCAGAATCTATGCTTCAAGATTGTTTTGATCATGCGGACTGACGTATCTAAACCAATAACCGTGGATAGATGTCGGCATTCACGCAAAACTTAAAGCGCAAACCACCGCATTTAACCATGGCAAAGTGACTGGGAACATGGATGTGTACAAACAGACCAGCTACGACCTCCGTAAGACAATCAAAGAGACAACACGACAGTAGAGGGACAACCCTAAGTCGCAATTCAATTGCTCAGACACAAGACGTATGTGGCAGGGACTCCAGACAATCACAGATTATAAAAGGAAAGCCAACCACATCACGGATACACCTTGCTCCAGGACGAGCTAAACACCTTCTTCTTTGCCCACTTCGAGGAAAACAAAAATTTTCTCAGTGACTGTGAGTAAGTCTTTTAAGAGTGTTAACCCTCACAAGGCTGCCATCCCAGATGGCATCCCAAGCCGCGTCCTCAGAGCATGTGCAGACCTGCTGGCTGCAGTGTTTTTATGGACATATTCAATCTCTCCATGTCCCAGTCTGTTGTCCCCATTTGCTTCAAGATGTCCAAAATTGTTCCTGTAACCAAGAGAGCAGAGGTAACTGAACTATATTACTATTGCCCAGTAGCACTCAGTTCTGTCAAGTGGTTTGAGAGGCTAGTTAAGGACCATATCACCTCCACCTTACCTGATACCCTAGACCCACTACAATTCGCATATCGTCTCAACAGATCCATGGACGATGCAATCGCCATTGCACTGCACACTGCCCTATTCCACCTGGACAAGAGATATACCTATGTAAGAATGCTGTTCTTCGACTAAAGCTCAGCCTTCCACACCGTAGTGCCTTCCAAGCTCATCACTAAGGTCAGAGCCCTGGGTCTGAACACCTCCCTGTGGAACTGGGTACTGGACTTCCTGACGGGCCAACCCCAAGTCGTGAAGGTTGGCAACAACAACTCTGCCAAGCTGATCCTCAACACGGGGGCCACACAGGGGCATGTGCTCAGCCCTGTCCTGTACTCCTTGTTCACCCATGACTGCGTGGTCACACACGTCTCCAACTCAATCATCAAGTTTGCTGACGACACGACAGTGGTATGCCTGATTACCAACAATGATGAGACAGCTTACAGGGAGGAGGTGGGAGCCCGGGTGGAGTGATGCCAGGAAAGTGACCTCTCCATCAACATCAACAAAACGAAGGAGCTGATCGTGGACTACAGGACACAGCAGAGAGAGCACATTCCCATCCACATCGATGGGGCCGCAGTGGTAGGGTCAAAAGCTTAAAGTTCCTCAGCGTGCACATCACTGACAACCTGAAATGGTCCCTTCACACAGACAACATGGTAAAGATACACAACAGTGCCTCTTCAACCTCAGGAGGCTAAAGACATTTTAACTTTGCCCCTAAGACCCACACAAACTTCTACAGATGCACCATTGAGAGCCTCCTGTCAGGCTGTATCACCACCTGGTACAGAAATTGCACCGCCCACAACCGCAGTGCTCTCCAGAGGGTGGTGTGGTCAGCCCAACGCATCACCGGGGTCACAGTGCATGCCCTCCAGGGTGCGTGCTCAGTCCCCTCCTGTACTCCCTGTTCACTCATGAATGCACGGTCAGGCACGACTCCAACACCATCATTAAGTTTGCCGATGAAACAACAGTGGTAGGCCTGATCACCGACAACGACGAGACAGCCTATAGGGAGGTCAGAGACCTGACCGTGTGGTGCAAGGACAACAACCTCTCCCTCAACGTGATCAAGACAAAGGAGATGATTGTGGACTACAGGAAAAGGAGGACCGAGCACGCCCCCATTCTCATCGACGGGGCTGTAGTGGAGCAGGTTGAGAGCTTCAAGTTCCTTGGCGTCCACATCACCAACAAACTAACATGGTCCAAGCACCCCAAGACAGTCGTGAAGAGGGCACGACAAAACCTATTCCCCTCAGGATACTGAAAAGATTTGGCATGGGTCCTTAGATCCTCCAAACGTTCTACAGCTGCACCATCGAGAGCATCTTGATGGGTTGGATCACTGCCTGGTAAGGCAACCGACTGCAAGGCACTACAGAGGGTAGTGCATACAGCCCAGTACATCACTGTGGCCAAGCTTCCTGCCATCCAGGACCTCTATACCAGGCGGTGTCAAAGGAAGGCACTAAAAACTTGCCATAAGACTCCTGAACATCTAATCAAATGGCTACCCAGACTATTTGCATTGCCCCCCCTCTTCTACGCTGCTGCTACTCTCTGTTATTATATATGCATAGTCACTTTAATAACTCTACCTACATGTACATATTACCTCAATTATCTCGACTAACCAGTGTCCCCGCACATTGACTCTGTACCGGTACCCCCTGTATATAGCCTCGCTATTGTTATTTTACTGCTGCTCTTTAATTATTTGTTACTTTTATTTGTTACTTTTTTTAGGTATTTTCTTAAAACTGCATTGTTGGTTAAGGGCGTGTAAGTAAGCATTTCACTGTAAGGTCTGCACCTGTTGTATTCGGCGCATGTGACAAATACAATTTGATTTGATCTACCTCACTATACACTAAACAAAAATATAAATGCAACATGTAAAGTGTTGGTGTCATGAGCTGAAATTAAAGATCCCAGAAATGTTCCATATGCACAAAAAGCTTATTTATCTCAAATTCTGTGCACAAATTTGTTTACATCCCTGTTAGTGAGCACTTCTCTTTTGCCAAGATAATCCATCCACCTGACAGGTGTGGCATATCAAGAAGCTGATTAAACAGCAAGATCATCACACAGGTGCACCTTGTGCTGGGGACAATAAAAGCCACTCTAAAATGTGCAGTTTTGTCACACAACACAATGCCAAGGTTTCTCAAGTTTTGAGGGAGCGTGCAATTGGCATGCTGACTGCAGGAATGTCCACCAGAGCTGTTGCCAGATAATTTTATGTTAATTTCTCTACTATAAGCTGCCTCCAATGTCATTTTAGAGAATTTGGCAGTACGTCCAACCAGACTCACAACCGCAGACCACGTGTATTGCGTCGTGTGAGCGAGCGGATTGCTGATGTCAACGTTGTGAAAAGAGTGCCCCATAGTGGCGATGGTGTTATGGTATGGGCAGGGATAAGCTACGTAAAATAAACACAACTGTAAATGCCATAGATACAGTGCATTCGGAAAGTATTCAGACCTCTTGACTTTTTTCACATTTTGTTACTTTACAGCCTTATTCTAAAATTGATTAAATTGTTTTTTCTCACCGTGCTTCTACACCTGCATTGCTTGCTGTTTGGGGTTTTAGGCTGGGTTTCTGTACAGCACTTTGAGATATCAGCTGATGTAAGAAGGGCTATATAAATACATTTGATTTGATTTGATCAATCTACACACAATACCTCATAATGACAAAGCAAAAACTGTTTTCTAGACATTTTTGCAAATGTATTCCAAATAAAAAACAGATAACATTTACATAAGTATTCAGACCCTTTACTCAGTACTTTGTTGAAGCACCTTTTGTCAACGATTACAGCCTTGAGTTCTTGGTTATGACGCTACAAGCTTGGCACACCTGAATTTGAGGAGTTTCTCCCATTCTCTGCAGATCCTATCAAGCTCTATCAGGTTGAATGGGGAGCGTTGCTGCACAGCTATTTTCAGGTCTCTCCAGATATGTTCGATCTGGTTCAAGTCCGGGCTCTGGCTGGGACACTCAAGGACATTCAGAGACTTGCCCCGAAACCACTCCTGTGTTGTCTTGGCTGTGTGCTTAGGGTCGTTGTCCTGTTGGAAGATTAACCTTCGCCCCAGTCTGAGGTCCTGAGCGCTCTGGAGCAGGTTTTCATTAAGGATCTCTCTGTACTTTGCTCCGTTCATCTTTGCCTTGATCCTGACTAGTCTCCCAGTCCCTGCCGCTGAAAAACATCCCCACGGCATGATGCTGCCACCACCGTGCTTCACTGTATGGATGGTGCCGGGTTTCCTCCAGATGTGACGCTTGGCATTCAGACCAAAGACTTCAATCTTGGTTTCATCAGACCAGAGAATCTTGTTTCTCATGTTCTGAGAGTCCTTTACGTGCCTTATAGCAAACTCCAAGTGGGCTGTCGTGCCTTTCACTGAGAGGTGGTTTATGTCTGGCCACTATCATAAAGGCCTGATTTGTGGAGTGTTGCAGAGATGGTTGACCTTCTTTAAGTTTCTCCCATCTCCACAGAGGAACTCTGGAGCTCTGTCAGAGTGACCATCCGGTTCTTGGTCACCTCCCTGACCAAGACCCTTCTCCCCCAACTGCTTAGTTAGGCCAGGCGGCAAGCTCTAGGAAGAATCTTGGTTGTTCCAAACTTCTTCCATTTAAGAATGATGGAGGCCACTGGGTTCTTGGGGACCTTCAATGCTGCAGACATTTTTTGGTACCCTTCCCCAGATATGTGCCTCGACACAGTCCTGTCTTGGAGTTCTACGGACAATTCCTTCGACCTCATGGTTTGGTTTTTGCTCTGACATGCACTTTCAACTGTGGGACCTTATACAGACAGGTGTGTGCCTTTCCAAATTATGTCCAATCAATTGATATTACCACAGGTGGACTCCAATCAAGTTGTGGAAACATCTCAAGGATGATCAATGGAAACAGGATGAACCTGAGCTCAAGTTCGAGTCTCAATGCAAAGGGTCTGAATACTTAAGTAAATAATTCATTTCTGTTTTTAATTTTTAATACATTTACAAACATTTCAAAAAAACAATTTTTGCTTTGTCATTATGGGGTATTGTGTGTAGATTGATGATGAAAAAAAGTAATTTAATCCATTGTAGATTAAGGCTGTAAAGTAACAATTTGTGAAAAATGGAAGGGGTCTGAATACTTTCCGAATGCACTGTAGTTTTCATTGACTCACTCTGTGTGTAATAATATCGTTAACATGATTTTTTTATGACTACTTCATCTCTGTACACCACACATACAATTATCTGTAAGGTCCCTCCTTCGATCAGTGAATTTCAAACACAGATTCAACCACAAAGACCAATGCCTCACAAAGAAGGGCACCTATTGGTAGATGGGTAAAAAATAAAAAAAGCTGACATTGAATATCCCTTTGAGCATGGTATCAATTACACTTTGGATTTCGTGTCAATACACTCAGTCACTACAAAGATACAGGCATCCTTCCTAACTCAGTTGCTGGAGAGGAAGAAGGCCAATGATGTCTTTAAAACAGTTACAGAGTTTTAATGGCTGTGATAGGAGAAAACTGATAATGGATCAACCACGTTGTAGTTACTACACTACTAACCCAATTGACAGAGTGAAAAGAAGGAAGCATGTACAGAATACAAATATTCTAAACATGCATCCTGTTTGTAACAAGGTACTAAAGTAATACTGCAAAGAATTTGTCAAAACAGTTAACTTTTCGTCCTGAAAACAAAGTGTTCTTTGGGGCAAATCCAATACAACACCTTACTGAATACCACTCTCCATATTTTCAAACATAGTGGTGGCTGCATCATGTTATGGGTATACTTGTAATCGTGAAGGACTGGGGAGTTTTTCCGGATTAAAAACGGAAAGGAAAACCTGGTTCAGTCTGCTTTCCACCAGACACTCGGAGATGAATTCACCTTTCAGCAGGACAATAATCTAAAAGACAAGGCCAAATCTACACTTAAGTTGTTCACCAAGAAGACAATGGATGTTCCTGAGTACCCCCCCCCCCAAAAAAAAGAAAACATCTATGGCAAGACTTGAAAATTGTTGTCTAGCTATAATCAACAACCAATTTGACAAAGCTTGAAGAATTTTGAAAATATTAATGGTCAAATGTTGCACAATCCAGGTGTGGAAAGCTCTTAAGAGACTTACCCAGAAGTACTCACAGCTGTAATCGCTGCCAAAGGTGCTTCTACAAAGTATTGACTCAGGGGTGTGAATACTTATGTAAATTAGATATTTCTGTATGAATACTTTCTGAAAGCACTGTATATGTAATCTTTTCCTAAATTGAATTGTTATTAGTAGGAGTTTTCATTAACATTATTTGTAATTGTGTCCTGGAAGTGACTACACTACATCAGAGCAGGTCTCATATATTCAGTCAACTCAAAGTAACCACAGATAAGCCAGCAGTCATAGTAAAAATGTTTTTAATCTTCATACATATTTAGATAAACTTGATTACAATAAAAACACAAAACAATCATGTAAAACAGACCTTCCGACCACTTGTATGTTTCTGTAAAATCAGCTCTGCTTCTTTAGCTTCACTTCTCTGTCCAAGTCTAGATCCAATCTACCATCATCATTACCACCATCAGATCTCTGCTCCTCTGCCCTCCCTCCCGCTCTCTCTCTTTCATCCCTCCCTCCTCCTTTTCCCCCCTCTCTCTTTCCTCTCAGAAGTCATCGTCATCACAGATGTCCAGGTAAAGGTCAAAGGCTTCCCGGTTACAGTTGCCATCAGGGGTGAACACGTACTTATGGAACGTCCCGTCAACACAGATAGCTAGAAAAAGGAGGAATGCAGAAAATGTTAAACTATTATTAAAACTTTTACACTGCAAGGCTCCAGAGCTTAATCTATTGTAAAAGTATCCTATATTGTATATTCTATTGTTAATTCCAACAGTACAATTAATTTCCCAGCTAGGACAAAAACTATATTGATTAATTGATATGAGATATTGCTGTGGACTGACCGATGACAGAGTTGACATTTTTGGAAGTGTTCTTCCCAAATGCACAGATACAGGCACACTACGCCGGGACGGTGAAACTTGCCAATGACCACTGACTGTCCACGTACTGACCAATCACAGGGCCCACCTTCCCCACACGAGCCAATCTGGGGAGAGGAGAAGAGGGGAGATAGTGGCATGAACAAACCATAAACAACAAAATGGTAAAATTTGGATTTGAGGTACGCAAACACACATACACACTCTATCACACACACGTTCACGCCTCTTACGCAGAGCGTCTGTTGAGTTTAGTGTCTTTGAGAGCGAAGATGTGAACAGTACCCTTGTCACTAGAGGCACACAGGAACGAAGAGTCATGACTGAAGTGGATACTGGAAGAGAGAGAGAGGAGATGAGACTCAATTCCATTTCCCCCTCTTTCTTTCTTTCCCTCCCTCCCTCCCTCCCAGTACCAGTAGAGTGTAGCAGGGTCTGTTCCTCCCTCCCAGTACCAGTAGAGTGTAGCAGGGTCTGTTCCTCCCTCCCTCCCAGTACCAGTAGAGTGTAGCAGGGTCTGTTCCTCCCTCCCTCCCAGTACCAGTAGAGTGTAGCAGGGTCTGTTCCTCCCTCCCAGTACCAGTAGAGTGTAGCAGGGTCTGTTCCTCCTTCCCTCCCTCCCAGTACCAGTAGAGTGTAGCAGGGTCTGTTCCTCCTTCCCTCCCTCCCAGTACCAGTAGAGTGTAGCAGGGTCTGTTCCTCCCTCCCTCCCAGTACCAGTAGAGTGTAGCAGGGTCTGTTCCTCTTTCCCTCCCTCCCAGTACCAGTAGAGTGTAGCAGGGTCTGTTCCTCCCTCCCTCCCAGTACCAGTAGAGTGTAGCAGGGTCTGTTCCTCCCTCCCTCCCTCCCTCCTCCCCTCCCTCCCTCCCTCCTCCCTCCCTCCCAGTACCAGTAGAGTGTAGCAGGGTCTGTTCCTCCCTCCCTCCCTCCCTCCCAGTACCAGTAGAGTGTAGCAGGGTCTGTTCCTCCCTCCCTCCCTCTCCTCCCTCCCCCCCTCCCTCCCTCCTCCCTCCCTCCCTCCCAGTACCAGTAGAGTGTAGCAGGTTCTGTTCCTCCTCCCAGTACCAGTAGAGTGTAGCAGGGTCTGTTCCTCCCTCCCCTCCCAGTACCAGTAGAGTGTAGCAGGTCTGTTTCCCTCCCTCCCTCCCTCAGTACCAGTAGAGTGTAGCAGGGTCTGTTCCTCCTCTCCCTCCCAGTACCAGTATGAGTGTAGGGCAGGGTCTGTTCCTCCTCCCTCCTTCCTCCCTCCCAGTACCAGTAGAGTGTAGCAGGGTCTGTTCCTCCCCCCCAGTACCAGTAGAGTGTAGCAGGGTCTGTTTCTCCCTCCCTCCCTCCCAGTACCAGTAGAGTGTAGCAGGGTCTGTTCCTCCCTCCCTCCCTCCCTCCCTCCCAGTACCAGTAGAGTGTAGCAGGGTCTGTTCCTCCCTCCTCCCTCCCTCCCCCCCTCCCTCCCTCCCTCCCTCCCTCCCTCCCTCCCTCCCTCCCAGTACCAGTAGAGTGTAGCAGGGTCTGTTCCTCCCTCCCAGTACCAGTAGAGTGTAGCAGGGTCTGTTCCTCCCT